>NC_019865.2:3387541-3400041 GCF_002234675.1 Oryzias latipes | reverse complement strand
TATATATATATATATATATATATATATACACACACATATAAATATATATACAGATATACAAATATATATAACTTTGATGGTTTAGTTAAAAGCCTTGCAGCAGCGTTCTGGACAACCTGGAGCCATTCTAAAGATTTTTTGCCTAAGCATGTGAAGATGGAGTTGCAATAATCAAGACGAGATGAAATAAAAGCGTGGATCAGCATCTCCATCTCAGAACGTTTCACAATTGGACTCAGTTTTGTAATGTTTTTAAGATGATAAAAACATTAACGCACTATATATATATATATATATATATATATATATATATATATATATATATATATATATATATATATATATATATTTATATATACATACATATTTAATCAAGCACACACGAACAGCCAAACAGCATGGAGGTCATGTGCACAACAAGATTATTATAAGTGTTTGCAAATCAATACAATATTAAAATAAATACTAGAAAGAAAAAAAAAATGCTACTGTACTAAAAATCTAAATGTACAAAATACCCCCCCCCCCCCCCCCCCCTAAAAACTGTAAATGCTCTTCTATCTCCTTGTACCTTGAGGTTGTCTGGAAGTTCTTAACATCCTGCTTGGGTAGGATTCATTTTGATGGACACAAAGCAGTTGGGATTCAGTTTGAGCATAGATCCTTCAAAGTCAAAGTACTCCACTTTGTGCATGATGGCCCTCTGAATGCAGGGAACCTGTTGGGCCACTACAGATAGGACCTCCAGCTCAACGTGTTTGAATTCATCAAGGCATGCCCAGGCTCCAGTTGAAGCTACACCTTTAAAGAACTGTTATAGTACATTAACATTACTGGTACAAGCAATGATACAACAATCACAAAGGGTGTTTTTTCCAGTTAGTTGTTTACTTTTCCCATTGTGAGATAATCCATTTTATCGGAACAGTTGAAGACCATCCACTGAACAGCAAGGGCTTTGGCCAAGTCTTTGGTGGTTTCCGTCTTTCCTGTCCCAGCCGGACCCTCCGGAGCACCACCGAAGTTCACATGGAATGCTCCAATCTGAAACAGTGCTTTAGAGTACTCAGTACTGTCCCAGTGAGAGGATGATGCATGTGAACAAATGTTTTTACCAGGCTTCAGTAGCATCTATCTGTCAGAGGAGTGATCACTAGACGAGGTGAATTCTCCAGGTCCTCATAGGCATATTTTACATCACAGTTTATGCTGTGGACTCGAACATTGTCATTCCTCCAGTAATAGCGAAGCTGAGCTAGCCACTCAAAGTCAGTTTCATGTTATACACCTAAAAAAACAGGCATTTTCAGTACATGTAAACTACGTGCATTTTCCTTGAGTGCTTTGCATCATTAGGCTTAAAAAACATCTTAACACAGTAAGTACCTTTCTCGATGAGATCCAAGACTACATTCCTGGCATGGACATCAATTGTTACCAGTGCTCTAAGAGTAGTCCTTGTCTGTTCAGGCAGTTCTCCTGTCATCAGTTCTACAATTTCATTTACTTGATTTTTAAATTGTTGATACTTTTTTAAACCCTGCAGGGACCAAAAACACGTTTAATACTTAAATTAGGGCTGATAATAACAAGCATTCGTCTGCATAAACAGAAACATTCAGAGATTGTTCATCTAAAGAGAGTCAATACTTTGCAATGTATTATTTGGATCATTGTTTAAGTCAGTAATGCAATGGTTAATTTAAGAATTTTTTAAGTATGTAAGTTTGTAACAATGTGTAAGTTTATAACAATGTCAGAGCAGCCTTTTTTCGGCGATGTTTAAGCTTGTGGAGGATTCCTCCTTCAGTGTCAGCTGATTTTCCAACAGGCCCCCAGGTACTATTAAACAGATCACAGCAAAATCACTTTAATTGTCAACTCACTCAGAAACAAAGCTTTGCAGTGGGCCCAAGCATTTCTGACTTCCAATCCCATATCTCATCTGCCTTTTGACGGTTCATTGGGGTATTTAGATTAGTTTTTGACCAACCTCGCAAGTAGGAAGAAGCCACACGTCAACAACGCATCGATCTGATAGCGATCACGTAATCGATTTTCAAATTTTGGCGTTGGAAGCAGGTTGGCTGGATAAAGTTTTGAGGGGCATTTTATACCAGTCCCTTAACGCGACCATTAAAGATCACCTTTGCTCCCAACCAGAAACACACACCTTCAAAGATCTAGTTTCCGCAGCCCTCTGTTCTGATGTCCGTCTCAGAGAACGACAAGTCAAACGGGATCGCCAAGCTCGTAAACAACCATCTAACACCATTCTTCATTCTACTACACTTAACTCACCTCTTCCACCTGTACTAGACTCCTCACATAATTCTGTGAAGGAACCCATCCAGATCGGGCAATCCAAACTAACACCTGAAGAACGTCAAAAACGTAAGGAGGAAGGTTCCTGTTTTTACTGCGGAAACCATGGCCATCTTGTATCACATTGTCATCTGCGTTTAAAAGGCAGAACCCCCCATTAAAAGACAGGCCGCGGGCAGGTGATTCTGTGCTATACACAGAAAATATTTTTTTATTCATTCCTGTCAAACTTTGTTTTCAATCTGAAGTTTACAATTTTCAAGCCCTGATCGATTCTGGCGCCGAACAAAGTTTCATTGACCATCACCTCGTCACCCAACTAGCTCTACCCACAGAAGCTCTGGATCCCCCTGTCGAGGGTGTGGGACTGAGAGGACAGCATCTTTCACGTATCACGCATCGCACCAAACCAATACTCCTGATGACTTCCGGTAATCACAGAGAACTCATACAATTTTTCGTCACGCAAACCCCTCAGACACCCATAATTTTGGGCTTCCCATGGCTCCTTCGACACAATCCGCAGTTTGACTGGGGTCGTCAGCCCTATACCATGGTTTTCCGTCACCATGGTATACCTGTGGATATTGTGTCTGACTGCGGTCCACAGTTTATATCCCAGGTATGGAAAGCGTTTAGCACTGCCTTAGGGGCCACGGTCAGCCTCACATCTGGTTACCTTTCTCAGTCTAACGGTCAAGCCGAGAGAGGCAATCAGGAGTTGGAGGCAGCCCTCCGTTGTATAGCAGCTCAAAATACCACGGACTGGTCCATGTTTCTCGTATGGATTGAGTGTACCCACAATACTCAATTTATAGTTGAATAAAAAATAAAAATTGGTTTGTATTTATTCATATCTAGGGGGAATCAGACTTGAAATATCGAATTGGGCAACTATACATTAGGACTTAAACACTGTCTATATAACCTAACCTGATAGAATCAAATTTAAAAGGATTTATGCTAGAGTTACAAGCAAACATATGTTTTCTATGCAACTGCAATTGTCACTTTAAAAAGTTATATTAAATAAATAAATGAGTTATTTAACATTAAGGAGTAGTTACATTTATTCTTCATTACATTTAGTTACATGTTTAAGTTATATCTGGCCCTTTGAGGACAACCACTATGCTGATGTGGCCCTCGGTGAAAATGAGTTTGACACCCCTGATTTAATCTATGTGACATGACATTTAAGATTTTTTCACCGTGCGGTTATCCTGTGGTATATCACTTTTTAACGCACACCCAGAAGCCGATCAGAATCGAGTATTCACCCAGACCATGGTATAATTCTACATAATTCTCAGTAATCTGATGATCAAATAACATTTAACTATTATTGATTCATAAAAATAAGTCTTAAAGTCCTTTCGAGCTGATTTTACATGATGATTATAGATAAAAACAGAATGTTGAAAGAGTATTGTGAGCCCTTTAAATATTAAGGACTTTTCTATCTTGGCAGTGCCGGCGGACATTCACAACGCAGATTGCAAATAAAAAAAAAGTTATCTGCTAACTGTTATTTTGTCATGAAATTTGCAGGAGATGTAGAAAACACAATAGGATAGTGGCAAAATTAGACAACCCAATCATGTTAAATTTTTCACAAGTGGTTTCTTGAACCGAAGTTTTCCTCCAGAAAATTTCGGAAGTTATACTGCACGGATTTAAAAAAAATGAGAAGCAGGTCATAGAAAAACTTCCCCCCCTCCTTAAAAACGACGTGAATAGCAGGTTTATGCAGAAAAAAATCAGTGAAGTGGTACAGAGCTCAGAGAAATCAACCACTCTACGCCCTCATCTTGAGTTCCCAACCAGAAACTTTTTCAAGAACAGCATCTAATACAAATGAGGTCAAATGGCTCATTAAAGTGATCCTTAACAATGGTCTTCATGAGCTGGTAGTGCCATGTTTTGTCTGTGTTATCCACCAGTCAGTCATAATAGACACGAAAGACCTCGTGGCGGAACAGTCAGATCATTGTGTGTTTGCCCTCCAGAGACTCGTTTTTCAGCAGCATCCATTCAGCCTTCTATGACACGTGAGACATCCCGTAGGTTAAAGCTGTAATGAGACTTTGCTGGAGTTGGAAGCAGATTCTCCATGGCTTTCTTATGCACCTTCAAGAAAGAAAATGTAGGTAACAACTGTCATAATACTAAAAAAAAGATTTACAAGTTCATAACTTTACATAAATAACATTTCAGCCTAAAGCCCAGTTATTACAAGGTGATTGTATTTTTTTTTCACGTAAAGCAAACTCCGCTTGGATATGTGTTCACCAGTAAGTCACGCACACGTTCCCGAGGTGGTGGTCACCTGATGTTTCACCTAGACTCCTGGAAAGCCCTTTCTGTGTCTGCTCCTACTTACTGCTCATTTGAATATACTGCGTTACTTCTTCCTGGTCCTGCCCCCACCATCGTTGCTACAGTTTACCGTCTACCCAAAAACAACAAGGATTTGTAATGCTTTACAATAAGAGTCCTTAATGAACTGTTTATAAGACATTAACAAGCACAATTAATGTTTTTGTAAGATGCTTATAAGTACATTTATTAGCATTTGTCAATGTCTTCCAACTGACTTACAATTCTAAATAGGTTAATGTTTTATAAATAGTTTATTAAGGACTTGTTTATCTCTCAAAGTCTATTAAGAACTCTCATTATAAAGAGTTACTGAAAAAGGTACATAAATGCTTTTTGCTCTACTAAAAACAGAACTGAGGAATCATATTTCCTTTTTTATTTTCATTCTGCTTTTATTTATTTATCTCACAAACAGTCACGTGTTTAGAACAGCTGCAATGAATGGACATAAAATGATGATCAAATATAAAATGATAAAGAACACAACCTGAACACAAAACACAACAACGTTCTAAAAGTGTACTGCCTGTTAATGATTAGGTGGCAACAAAAGACAGGTTTTATTAAATATACTATCTAAAAACAAACCAAAATTGCTCCTTGGTACATAAGGCCAACAATTGAAGGGGCCCCTAAATGAAGATACTGGGAGAAATGTTAAAATAAAAGGAACTTGCTGAAAATAATTTAATATTGTGGTTTTGATCAAATTGAATGAGTTTTATTTTCCGGATTCTGCCTTCTTTTGTCCCACTGAGGCCTCCATCCCATCACACAGCTGCCCTTCACTGAAAGTGGCGGCCCAAAAACACTCTTCGTCTTCTTTGAATGGACTGTGTTATAAAACAAGCCTCTTAAATTGCTGTCTTGCTGGGATTGATTGGGTCAAAAGTCATGATCTCCATGTGGATGAGACCTAAAAAAAGAAAAGAAAAAGAAACTCTCAAAATGTACAAAAGCGACTTATCTAGAACCTTGCTTTTCTTTAAAAGTAGTGGGGATAGGCTCCAGTGACCCCTGAATTGACAATGGATGGAAAACTGTTTGACTAAAAAGGCTTGACTTACTTTTCCATTCTGCAATAGTGAGCTCAAGACTCTCAAAGGAATCGTCATAAGGTTCGGAGTCCGGTTCACTCTCTGGGTCATGGTATTCAGCCAGGAAGGGGTGGGACAGCCCCTGCTTGGCCGTCAACCTCTTCTCTGGATCCAGCAGCAGCATTCCCTCAAGCAGGTCCACAGCTGGAGGTAAAAAAAAAAAAAAGCCCTCAGAGGTCACTTTAACTCTTACTTTCTGCCCTTAAGCTTACTGACAAAAAGGAGACACAGACCGTTTGCTTCCATCGACGGAAACACCTCCTTGAACTTTTTCTTCTTTTGTGGAGCAAGACCTTGGACATATGACTGTGCCTGGAAAGACAAAACAACAAAAACTTAACATAGAAGTGACAAAAGCATCAGGAAAAGTTTTACTGTTTGTAGTTTTCTTACGTCTTTACTCTGCATCTTCTGCACGAGTGACGAGTCTGGATTTCCTGTGAGGCGGAGGATCTTCTTCAACTGATCAATACCTGAACATGCTGATTAAGGAGGGGCTTAAGAAATGAAAAATCTATTTTGTATTGCATATAAATGCATTATCTGATGAACATGTCCTTTTTCTTCCTTCTACTAAAAGTCAAACAATATACCTCTCCTCAAACTAAAAATGTATTTTTGTAATTTCATTGTTAGTGATTCATAATGCACAAAGTACCAACAATTGTTACTCCCATAAATGATGATGAAAATATACAAGTTCATAAATAAAAGGTAAGAAAAGAATATGTACAAATACATTTAAGGCATTTTCAGTTTTGTAATACTTCAAGTACAGTTTTTTTTTGTTAATTTCCGACTTTTGTTTATATAGAAAATGTTCTTGTATTTAAATGTCTTTTTAGTTTTTAATGAAAGTAAATCTCAATAGGTTAAAAGGGCAGGTGAAAAGTAAAAGTTAATGTTGGCTGTCATTCTTAAACCTAAACTAATTTTGCTTACAGCTTTCAGAAAATGTTGTCCAAACTGACAGCCTTTGTTATCAGTGATTCTCAGGTGTTCATTAGCTAAACAAAAGTATCTAATTGTTAAACATGTAGACATGTCAGTGGTGTTCCACTAGAGGTCAGTGTTGTGTCATTGTGAGTGCCATAGATTTGGCATTTGGTTAAGAAATCTAAAGTTTTTCTTTTAATTTTTTAAATTTTTTTATAGTGCTTCCTCAGCCTCCATTAAACTAACATATGTACAAAAATAAATCGTGCAAAAAATAACAGTAGAAATGTCGAAACATCTGAATTCATATATTTAAAAATGCATTTGAAAACACAGACATTTATTGACCTTTTTACCAAAATGTTTGAATTTTATGCATATTTCTTTTTGCTTAGATATTTTAAGTCCTTCAAAGATTTTACAGGGAAAAATATATAATTTTCAGGCTTTGGAGTTTATTTGCTGGTTTGTTTAGAGACAGCATTTGTTTTTATGTCGGCGGAGAGCTCTAAGTTGCGTTCACATCAAACGCGATTCGCATGTCAAATTCTCTTTGGTCGCCTCTCCTTTGCGTAATGAACTTAACAAAAGCATTTTTTTGCATATGTTAACCTGTATTTCTTATAAAAGCCAAACACAGAAATAATTGATTAAAATGATGGTATACTATGTAAACCCATGCTTGCCGGTTTTGCTAATTATTGACCAACCAACCGACAAAGCATTAGGTCTTTGAAGGCACCACACCACTCTTCCATAAGAGGACTGAGTGTGACATCATCCATAGAAAATGGTTTACTTCCAGGTGCAACCAAATGAGGTCGATTCAGTCGCCATTTTTTGGTGATGCATCATTAAGCAGCGACTTAGGGCAACCACTTTCGCCAATCAGGAGTGAGCTTGTTGGAAGTCCACACACCTACCACTTTATAGCAAACTACACGAAATCCGTCAATCAATGTTGAATGTGGGGCCCGGCAGGCTCCGTCTACCAAACTAACCTGATTGGTCAGTATGTACTGTAACTTGCACTAAAGTAAAAATATAAGGAAAAAAATGTAGAGGATTATCAAGAAAATGTTAAAAAAGATTTTTGCTTTTGGAGCCAGCGGGTACTTCCTGTTTGGAGTGGCCGGGGGGAGGGGATTACTCAGACCAGTTCTCATATGCAGTCAATGGTCTCCTCTTAGTTTCAGCCCGACTTCACTCCCAGTGAAAAAAAATGACGAGAACTTTAAAAACCTAAAACATTTTTGACCTGATTTACAGAAGACAGTTTCGACACGAGTGTTCGTCTACGGCCTGAAGCCTGCTGATCACTGGGGATTGTCAGGATACTGTCATGTCCCGAGAAAAGAACCTGACCGCTGATCATTTCAGCCAGTATGCAGCCGGCCGACCACACGTCCACTGCAAGCCAAGGAGGCAGGGGGGTTAGTGAAATGGCAGAGGTCCATGCAACAGCGCTTGATTTTATTCCAGTTGGATCGAGTCCTCACCTGTCTGAGTGTAGTGCATCCAGTTGAAAATGACCTCTGGCGCTCTGTACCATCGAGTGACTACATAACCAGTCATTTCACTCTCTGTGTGCCGAGCCAGACCAAAGTCCAGAATCTGGAAATATTTCTTGTTCATGTTTTAAACCAACTACTACATTGTAAAAATCCTGGAGGGACTAATCAACACGTGAGAGCCACTGACCTTCAGTTCACAGTTCTCATTTACGGCGAGATTCCCCGGCTTCAAATCCTGAAAGGCACAAGTTTTTTGTTAGAAGAAGGAAACCAAAAAGAGAGAAAAACAGAGAAGCAGCGTCAGGATTTACAAACCCGATGGATGATCCCAGCAGAGTGGATGTACTGCAGAGGAGAAATCAGAGACAGAATCAGAAGACACCGCTGTTATTAAAGTCAGGCACTTGAAGAACTTTTCACCACAAAAATAAAGACTGTGAACGAGCAACAAGTCCACTTCAGTGACAGAAATAAATCAAATGTAATGTCTGCTTTGTCATTTGAAGGTCTACAAAGCTAATATGTATGTACTGTATGCATTGGAGAGGTAAATGGATGGATGGATACATGTATGGGTTGATAAATAGATGGATCTTTCTTTTGGGTAACCATTTGTTTATTGAGTCAGTTGCTAAATGGAACTAAGAACACAGTGGATGTATGGACGGACGGATGGATGGATGGATGGATATACGAATTAATGAATCTAGGATAATGAAAATATGGACAAATGGATAGAATATTAGACAAATGGATGAATGAATAGAAGGCTGAATGGTTGAAGAGATGGATGAATGTATGGATGGATATATGTACGGTATGTATTTATGGATGGATGGATGGATGAATGATGGGATATATAGGTTGAGGGATACATTTATGATTGAATGAAAGACTGACAGAATGGATGGACAAATGAATGAATGGATGGATGCTTCTTTGGGGCAACAGTTGATTTTTCTGAATCAGTTATTACATTGAATTACCAACACAACCTTGAAAAACAAAAGCTCTGTGTTTTTTACCAAAGAAAAACATATTTTTGTAAGTTTTGATCTGCTGTAATTTGAGTGTTTTCTGTTTCCTGGTTTCCACACTTTTACTGTAAACAGGTTTCATATTATTTTTTTCATCTCAAATAAGTAGATGCAGCAATTTCTCAGCGTGAAGATGGTATACGTGTCCTCCAAACAAACTCAAACTAAGCATCTCCAACATGACCGCCAGGTGTCCTTCAACATTGTCAATGTTACTTTACCTACATGTGTGTCACATAACAGGCAGCATTTGAGCTTGTTTCTTTTCCTAAAATAAAGACAAACTGTGGACTCCTGAAGTGTTTTTTCAAGATGATACTAAATACATTGATAATTTTTACTGAAATGGACCCACAATTACCTAAATGATAACACACGCTGTTTCTAGTCCTGTAACTGTTTACACACTGTTTAAAAAAGGGTTCAAATACGAGGTGGGAAATTATCAGACATTTTTGGACGTTTTGACATGAATCACTTGCTTCTGTGAAGTCTGATAAGGAACAGCTGGAAGGACATTATCTTGCTCATACCATGGTCTTTCATGCAAAAAATAAATGTTAAAGCAATTATTAGAACTTCAGTCCTGTTATCTTTAGACGTTTAAAACACGGTGCATCGCCGTGCTGTTGTCTGCTCTTTCCTCTCTGAGGAAACTGATCGACACCAGAAAATGATCAAAGTCTGAATATTTCAATTCTTCCGGTGTCACGTCTCTGAGTTTTGATTGTTAGATTCTCTTTGCTTTCTGCTGCATCCCCGTCTTCAAAATAATCAAATTCACCAACTAGATTGGAGGAAACTATAAAATCACTCGTCTTTTTTTTTCCATGTCTTTTCTACTGTCTTGCCGTTGTGATCAACTGTGGAATAAAATAGTTTAATATATGTATTACATTATTAATAAGAGATTTGTGTTGTGTATGTTTTTGGATTGATCAGAAAATGGTTCCTACTGTTTTTGGATGGTTTTAAGTAGGCTACTCTGGACCTAATGTATTTTTTTATTTTTTTATTCTTGAGACTGAAACAAAATCACCATTGTTGGTGTGAACGTAAAGTTGGAGGTCTTTTATGTCAAAAAAACTTTTAAAAAATCCACTTTTTTTGTTGTATTTGGATCTTTAACTGCACCACAATGTCACAAACTTTAATGAAAATACTTTAAAATGAGGCCTTTCACAGCAATTATTAGGTTGAAAATATTTGCCATTAAGATTGATTAATTAGATGAATTAATTACAGGTCATAATTAATTAACTACACACAAAAAATAATGGCATGACAGTACTAGTTAAAATCTTGATATAAATAAAACTACCTGTCTTAGTCTGAGCTTATAAAAAACAACAACGTGCTCACCTTTAGGCCTCTCAACAGCTGATAAAAGAGGTATGTAACGATGCGACTGCTTAGTCTCTTTTTCTTCATGATGTGACCCAGGTCTTGGGCTACGAAGGGCATCACCATGTAGCTGTGAGGAGAGACGGACAAAGTGCTTCAAAAAATGGTCAGTTTCTGATGTGAAACTACTTAAACCGACGCCTACAATCCCATTCGCCATGACACGTCCAGTGAATTTCCTCAATGACTGATGCGCGGTTGTCCAAACCACCACCATCATCAGGTGTTTTGAGAGGCTCATCCAACCCATCAACAAAGCTGCCAATCCTGCTAACTTGGACCGGCACCAGCAAACAGGTCAACAGAAAACCCGTCCCCGCTGTCCTCCACACAGGTGTCAACGGTGGAGGCTGGGAACAGGTCTGTCACAATTTCTGCACACTTCGACTCTGCTTTTAGCACAGTCAGCACAAAACGGAGTGACCTCGTCCTTAGCAACCCCCCATGCTGATGGATCCAGGACCACTGTTAAAATGGGAGAAGTCACATCATCCTTCATCAGCCTTAACACTGGGACTCCACAGAGCTGTGTCCTCGGCACCCTGCTCAACTCATTATTCACTTGTGACTGTACACCCATGCACCGCACAATCATCATGACAATTACACCCCATTCTTTTTTTTCTAGAATTGCTTATTCATTGTGTTCACTTTGCTTATCACGCTGTTTGTAGAATGACCACGCAGCTCCTGGTGGCTGAGGTTGGCGCCAGATTTCAGCAGTGTGTGAATGTGTGTAGCGGGGGGTCAATGGGACTGAAACTGTAAAGCCCTTCAGGCCATAAAGCTAAAACAAGGGCAATATAAGTTTAAGGCTTTTATCATTTATTCTAAATTGTGCAGCTTTGGGAATTGAGAGAACATTAGAGGAACAGGTGGTAGTTGTATTATGGTTGGGGCCAGCAGACAGAACCATAAATTATCTTTTTAACTGGAAAACCCTGAAGGAAAACGTCTTCCATTCCTTTCTAACATGTGACCTGCAGCAGAACGAGGATTCTGACTGCAGGGGCCTCAAAAGTTCAGTTCAGACTAAGAAGCTACTGAGAGGAAAGTAGGAGGCAGAGTGCCGAAGGTGCAAGGTGCTGACTGAGGGGAGATCTGGGGGTCTTCCTCCCCAGGAACTTTTTGAAAAGTAGGGCCCCTTGTGTGCATTTTTCAGGAATCTGGGTCATTATTTCAGCTGATTTAAAAACAGTGGAGGAGGTGGATTTAGTACTTAACTTCTTCTCTATCATGGTTGACAACTAGGATTTCCCCCAACCAGTTTTCCTGTGACTGCTTATCAAAATGGCGATACAAAATCTGAAGAAGTAAAGTTTCTACGCAGTGGATTCCTTATTATATTTTGAAAATACCAATTTTTTTTTAACTGAAACTCCAATGGATTCATTTTGTTGCATTGATCCAACTTAATGTCCGGTCTGTCTGACTTCGGTCTTTCCGGTTTCAAACCGGCAACATTAGGACTGCAGGCTAGCATAATGGCATCAGTGTCTGATAACACAGCCATCTGCTAATCAGCAAATATTAAATGTTCTGCTTTCTGCTGTAAGTAGGCAAGTAGCAGCAGGTTTATCCTCCAGTTCTGGCTGGATCCTGTAAAAAACTGTTGCATGTTCTTCTGCTTCATCATCCAAACGCTACATGGAAGTGAATTAGCAGGAGCTTTTCCTTATGTAGTCCAGCTCAGTTTGGACTATTTTCCTTGAAATCATCATGTAAAAAGTGCTTTTTGAGTTTACTTGAGTATCATGGTTTCATGTTACCTTAAGTTTGAATATTTGAATCCCGGAAATCTGAAG